>NC_143015.1:25509248-25539248 GCF_055824585.1 Amblyomma mixtum
TCCATCCATCCATCCATCCATCCATCCATCCATCCATCCATCCATCCATCCATCCATCCATCCATCCATCCATCCATCCATCCATCCATCCATCCATCCATCCATCCATCCATCCATCCATCCATCCATCCATCCATCCATCCATCCATCCATCCATCCATCCATCCATCCATCCATCCATCCATCCATCCATCCATCCATCCATCCATCCATCCATCCATCCATCCATCCATCCATCCATCCATCCATCCATCCATCCATCCATCCATCCATCCATCCATCCATCCATCCATCCATCCATCCATCCATCCATCCATCCATCCATCCATCCATCCATCCATCCATCCATCCATCCATCCATCCATCCATCCATCCATCCATCCATCCATCCATCCATCCATCCATCCATCCATCCATCCATCCATCCATCCATCCATCCATCCATCCATCCATCCATCCATCCATCCATCCATCCATCCATCCATCCATCCATCCATCCATCCATCCATCCATCCATCCATCCATCCATCCATCCATCCATCCATCCATCCATCCATCCATCCATCCATCCATCCATCCATCCATCCATCCATCCATCCATCCATCCATCCATCCATCCATCCATCCATCCATCCATCCATCCATCCATCCATCCATCCATCCATCCATCCATCCATCCATCCATCCATCCATCCATCCATCCATCCATCCATCCATCCATCCATCCATCCATCCATCCATCCATCCATCCATCCATCCATCCATCCATCCATCCATCCATCCATCCATCCATCCATCCATCCATCCATCCATCCATCCATCCATCCATCCATCCATCCATCCATCCATCCATCCATCCATCCATCCATCCATCCATCCATCCATCCATCCATCCATCCATCCATCCATCCATCCATCCATCCATCCATCCATCCATCCATCCATCCATCCATCCATCCATCCATCCATCCATCCATCCATCCATCCATCCATCCATCCATCCATCCATCCATCCATCCATCCATCCATCCATCCATCCATCCATCCATCCATCCATCCATCCATCCATCCATCCATCCATCCATCCATCCATCCATCCATCCATCCATCCATCCATCCATCCATCCATCCATCCATCCATCCATCCATCCATCCATCCATCCATCCATCCATCCATCCATCCATCCATCCATCCATCCATCCATCCATCCATCCATCCATCCATCCATCCATCCATCCATCCATCCATCCATCCATCCATCCATCCATCCATCCATCCATCCATCCATCCATCCATCCATCCATCCATCCATCCATCCATCCATCCATCCATCCATCCATCCATCCATCCATCCATCCATCCATCCATCCATCCATCCATCCATCCATCCATCCATCCATCCATCCATCCATCCATCCATCCATCCATCCATCCATCCATCCATCCATCCATCCATCCATCCATCCATCCATCCATCCATCCATCCATCCATCCATCCATCCATCCATCCATCCATCCATCCATCCATCCATCCATCCATCCATCCATCCATCCATCCATCCATCCATCCATCCATCCATCCATCCATCCATCCATCCATCCATCCATCCATCCATCCATCCATCCATCCATCCATCCATCCATCCATCCATCCATCCATCCATCCATCCATCCATCCATCCATCCATCCATCCATCCATCCATCCATCCATCCATCCATCCATCCATCCATCCATCCATCCATCCATCCATCCATCCATCCATCCATCCATCCATCCATCCATCCATCCATCCATCCATCCATCCATCCATCCATCCATCCATCCATCCATCCATCCATCCATCCATCCATCCATCCATCCATCCATCCATCCATCCATCCATCCATCCATCCATCCATCCATCCATCCATCCATCCATCCATCCATCCATCCATCCATCCATCCATCCATCCATCCATCCATCCATCCATCCATCCATCCATCCATCCATCCATCCATCCATCCATCCATCCATCCATCCATCCATCCATCCATCCATCCATCCATCCATCCATCCATCCATCCATCCATCAGGAAGCAATAATCGATTGTTGCTAAGATGGTTAAGGTACTGAAGGTTAGATGTATGGAGTGTGAGGCGTCGGTGAATTTAAAAGGAACGCTGTTCGATTCAGTGGACGAGGCCGAAGGCGCAGATTTTATGTGCAAATTCTGCGTATTAGGTGCACGCCTCGACAGGGCTGAACAGGCGAAGAGCAAACTAGCGCTAAGGATGGATGCTCTAGAAACAGAGTTACAGGTAGAGAGGGCAGAGAAGCGAAAGCTTCAAGAACAGTTATGTCAGTTGGAGCCAAAAACGGCTGACACCGCCATTGCAAGCAACAATGGCGGGCATTCCAGCGCCAGCCACGTGGATGGGGCTTGCACTGGCATGGACAGCGATAAGCAAGTAAGACAGATGTGTTCAGACAGGAACAGCTACGCACAGGTGGCAGCTGGGTAGTCGAGAGGCGATACTGAGAAGGGGAACGAGCTTATTTCAGGAAATGAGGTCACAGTCGCTGATAAGAGGCAGCAAGATCCGGAAGTTAGGAGGGAGGGGCAGAGTACTCTAGTGCTTATCGCTGGTGACTCAAACATGAGGCACTGCAAAAGAGCTATTCTTGACCGTGTAAAGGGTGACAGGCGAGTAGCAGTCGGGGTGTTTCCAGGAAGGACAATGGACAATGTTCTGAGAGTGACAAAAAGTGCACTTTCCGAGAATGTTGCAAGGCGTAACTTGGTAGTGGTAGCGGCGGGGCTAACTGATGTTCTGAATGGTGACGCCGCACAAGTACGGAAAAGATTAGCTGAGGGAGTTGACGGTATAAGGGCGATAGCACAGCAAGCGCAGATCGTTGTGTGTACAGTTCCAGAGGTACAAGGAAGGAATAGAGAGGTTGCTAACGACGTTGTGAATCTTAATCGAGAGGTAAGGCAGTTAATCCTCGAGAAAGGCTTTGAGGTGGTAGACATAAACAAGGAAGTGCACAGAGCAGGCTTGGGCAGAGGCTTTGGATGAGATGGCATAGATTTCAGTGGAAGGATAGGAAAAGAGATAGGCTGGCGCCTGGGAGGCCAAGCGGTAGCTTTTTTAGGGGGTCCACGGTGGCTTAGAACGTAGGGGAGGTAGAAGCGAAGTAGTAAATGTAACAATGGCGGCTGAGCCCAACAAAATGGCTACTAGAAGGCCCAGAAAGAAAACTACGAAAAAGAAATTTAACGCCAGGATCAGTTACTTAAACATGCAAGGGGGTAGAAAGAGAGCGAAATGGCTAGAAATAGAACAGCAGTTAAAGGACGAAAAAGTAGGTGCGTACGCTCTATGCGAGACACATCTGAGAGATCTAGAAGATCCACCTTTAATCGATGGCTATGTCTGGGAAGGGTGCAACAGAACACCAACGGAGAAAAAGGGAAGAGGAGTAGGTATGCTGATACGTCAAGGAACAAATTTGGAAATCATAAAATCAACTTGCAAAGAACATCTCTGGGTATCAGGTACAATTGCTGGTAAAAGGACAAGGCTAGGGGTAGTTTATTTAGGGTCCGGGGACAAATGCAGGCAAGAAAACAAGGATCTAGATAATAAGAACGGTAAACTGGGCTAGTTGGTAGGAATTCATACTGAAAACTGCGCAAAAAACGAAGACACAGAACGAGAAGGCACGACACGGGCGCAGTGTCTAGTTAAGTGCTTCAGTGACGATATAAAGCAGTTTGGAGACGGTGTCGATATTATTCTGCTTGGAGACATGAATGGCCACATCGAGGATCTGGATGGATGCACAGATTGTAACGGAAAGTTAATGCTACACTTCTGTGAGCGGCACAACCTAGTTATTGACAATAGAGAAACTAAATGTCAGGGACAAATCACGTGGGAATCCCGTAACAGGCAGAGAACCATTGGCTACTGTCTAACGTCGCAGGGCATCTATAGGAAGCTCGCAATAATGGAAATAGACGAAGAGGGGAAGTACAGCCTAGGAAGTGATCACAAACGTATTAGTCTACAGTTGGGAGCCCTAGTCAAAAGAGAAATGCAGCGAAGTCAAAAAGGCAACGGAAAATTAAACGATAAACAAATAGCGCTAATAGCAGCCGATATAGATGAAGTAATCGAGAAACGCCCCATGGAAAAGTGGGATTATAATCAGTTAGCACTGCTCATCGCTACAAAAATGAAACCAGTAAAAGGAGTAAACCGCTGGAGAGGAAAGAGGAAGCCACGAAGCTGGTGGAATATGGAAATTAAGGAGGCCATCGAACAACGACGGGCGGCTTCAATGGAACACAGAAAAGCAAAGAGGGCGCAGTTCTCTGAAGAGGAAATAGGCGAAAAATGGGATTCTTATCGACAAAAGAAACACCAGGTTCCGGTCCTAGTCCAGGTTAAAATGAAGCATTCCTCTGATAAATGGCTGGCTGAAGTTCGCGAGGCAAATAAAGGGGGTCCAAGAAAATTCTGGAATCATACAAGCTGGTTGGGAAAAACAAATCAAAGAAAGCAGGAACAGATTAAAGATGCTGAGAGAAAATGTTCAGAGGGAGACGATGCTTTGAACTAAATTACGTCATTTATAGCTGCGTCTTTTAGCAGCGACAATGGGGTAATCCCCCGAAGTGAGGCTGCAACACGGGGCAGCACAATAGAGAACAGCTTAGAACTGACTAGTCTTAACTGGGAAAAGGCGGAAGCAAATATTCCTAAAACCACATCCGTAGGGATAGACGAAATTCCAATTAAGCTGATTAATGAACTTGTCCCAAGAAGCAAGGAAGGGCTGATAAATGCATTGGAGACAGTCATAACAAATAAGCAAATTCCACACAGCTGGAGACAGACTCAAATGAATTTGATTTATAAAGGGAAAGGAGATAAGATGAACATAAAATCCTTCCGTCCGATTACGATAACATCTGTTATGTACAGGCTGGCAATGCAGGCGGTGAAATTAAAAGTGCAGTCATGGGTAGAAGGTAATCGAATACTCGGAGAACTTCAGAATGGGTTCAGAAGGGGTAGGCGCTTAGATGATAGCCGATTCGTGCTTACCCAATGCATAGAAATAGCTGAGGCGGAAAAGAGATCTCTGTATTTAGCCCTTCTGGACATAAGCGGTGCATACGATAACGTGAACAGGGACCTCCTGGGGAGCATATTAGAATATTTAGGTATCGGTCATGAGGTAATTGAGTTTCTACAGGAAATCTACCGAGATAATGAAGTTGAAATTACATGGGAAGGGAAAAAAAGTGCCACAACTGTGGGGGTGCACAAAGGATTAAGGCAAGGTTGTCCTCTATCACCGCTGCTGTTCATGCTTTACGTGATAAATATGGAAAGAAGGCTAGAAGAAAGTAATCTAGGTTATAATCTGTCGTACAGATTAGGCGGAAATGTAGTTGAGCAGCGACTTCCAGGTTTAATGTATGCGGACGATATTGTACTGTTAGCAGATAGCCAGGAAGATTTAAAAACTTTGGTTAATTGCTGTGGAGACGAAGGAGACGCTCTAGGATTCAGTTTTAGCGCAACTAAATCAGGTGTGATGATTTATAACGATACAACTAATCAGGTGCTTGAAATACAAGGCCACGAAATACCCAAAGTGGCCGAATACAAATACCTCAGGATATGGCTAAACGAAGGGCAGATATAGACATAAAAGCATGAACAGGTTCTTAGGGCAAAAGGACGAAGAGACGCCGGGATAATGAAACATAGGGCATTATGGGGGTACAAAAAATATGAAGTACTAAGATGTATTTGGAAAGGAATAATGGTGCCGGGACTTCCTTTCGGCAATGCGGTTCTGCGCTTAAGGGCAGAAGTTCAGTCGAGATTAGACGTAAATCAGAGATCTGTTGGAAGATAGCACTAGGTGCCCACGACCAAACCACAAACTAGGGAGTACAAGCGGATACGGGCTGGGCATCGTTCGAAGCACGGGAAGCTAAGAGTAAAATACTATATGAAGAACGACGGAGGAAATTGGACGATAACAGGTGGGCAGCTAAGGTATTTAAATATCTTTACAGAAAGAGCGTTGAGTGGCGCAAAACTAACCTGTAAGTATGCCGGTCATGACGACGGAAAAAGAAAGAGCATTAACCGACAGGTTAAAAACGCGGAAGTTAAATATTGGATGAATTCAATGGAAAAGAAACATAGTGTAGAACTATATCGATTCTGGAAAAGGCAGATCAGGAAAGAATTTTTCTATGATAACTCAAGATTGAAGGAACCTAGTTGCGCTATAAAAAAGACAAACACAGGAAAAAGCCAAGAGACAGACAGAGCGCAAACTATCAACTGAGTTTATTTGTGTGAAAGTGCCTTATATAGTCAGAATCACAGCAAAAGAACAAGGGGAATGAGAGAGGGGTACAGCCAATCAACTCCTGGTCAACAACAGGTGCGCAGAAAATGGTTTTCCTTGTTGTACAGTTTTACAGAAGTGTCGCTTACACATTTATCACCGTTTTCTTTAATGTGATAGGCCTCCAAAATCTCCCGAGCTGTTTTGTTTTTACTTCTTCCTAGTATTTTTATCTGCTTAAGCAGAGGCTCGCATCCACTGCAAGCAAGGCAATGAGCAGGCAAGTTTGCTCCTTCTTTATTCCGAATGGATCGGGCATGTTCCCCTGCGCGTTCATTCACGCATCGGCCTGTTTGGCCCACGTAGGCGCCTCCACACTTCAGTGGGATTTCATACACCACTCCAGTGGCACATTTCACATACTTTTCGGCATGTTTTATGTCGCATCCACTGCCTCTAGCTCCTTGGTTCCCGGTTCTCGGGCACAAGGCTGCGAGTTTCCGTGGGGCAGAAAAAACAACAGGGACGCCATGCCTCTTGGCCACTTTTTTTACGTTGTGCGCCACTTTGTGTATATAAGGCAACACCACGATCTTCTTTTTTGGCAGCGGCTCATCCACACTACCTCGATTTCTTCTTTTTATCTTCCTGAGAAGATTCTCGGCCACGGCTGATATGACGTCGCAGGGGAAGCCGGCTGAAAGCAACCTTTCAATTTGATTATTAAAACTTGTATGCATTGCATGCGAGCATGACTTGGTAAGAGCGGATTCCAGGCACGAGCTTGCAATTGCTCTTTTGACTGTCTTCGAATGCGCGGAATCATACGGAAGCAACTCTTTCTTTGCTCGTGGGGCATAGTGCCAGCAGGCGTGTTGCGAGCCGAGGTTCAGGTTAATATCTAAAAATTGCAACGACCCACTAGAAGGAAGCTCATGCGTAAAGGTCAAACCTCGCCCATACTGTCTAAAGGCAGTTAAAATCCTACTCACTGAATCAGTGTGGGTCAAGGTTATTTGTTTGGATAAAACAATCAAAAAATCGTCCACATATCGAAAACACTTACATACCCCCAGACTAGTAAACTCGTCATTTAGGGAACGGTCAATGGCAGCTAAAAATATGTTACTAAGAACAGGGGCGACGCAAGAACCGATACAAATTCCTTGTTTCTGAATGTAAAAGTTGTCTTTAAAAGATATGAAGGTGGCTTGCAAATAAAATTCGAGCAATGACATGAAGCTATCAGCTGATACACCAGCCGAGTTTTGGAAGCCTATTAACCCACTTCTTTCAATGCAATCTCGGACAGCAACAAACAACCCTTGATGCGGCAATGAATAAAACAAATCCTCGACATCTACTGAAAAGGCGTAGCCGATATGGTCATTGGAGTTGAAAAAGGTTACAACATCAGTCGAATTCTTTGTAAAAAAGGGGTCCTCAATTTGTAAAGCATTAAGGTGCTTCAGTAAATACTGGCTTATTAAGAACTGCCATGATCCCTTCTCGCTAACAATTGTTCTAAAAGGCATTGACTCCTTGTGCGTTTTTGCAGTGAAGAATACAGATAGCGCTTTTGTTTTACATGCAGTTATTGAGCTTGCGAGCCTGGACAGTTCAAGGTCTCTGCACAAAGCAGCAGCTCTAGTCTTGATCCTTGTAGCGCTGGGTTTCACCCGGACGAAGTTCTTTGCGATGGCTTGGCCCGCCTTCTCGTTGAAATCTTTATGACGTAGTACGACGAAGCCTCCGTTCTTGTCTGCCTGAAGCAATCGCAGTTCATTTTGCCTAAAATACGAGACCACCCTTTTGGTTGGGTCTTTGGCACACCTGGTAGACGCCGTGTTGACCGTTTTGGTCAAAGCTTCAACACCTTCCAACAGGCACCTTTCTTGATCTTCTTGGTCAGCCTGGCTTGAAATCCGTCGGTTGATTGCTAGCAGGTCGTGGGCTGGGACTGAAGGCTCAAGACTGTACTTGGGGCCTTTGCTAAGAACACATACAACATCTTCAGGCAATGCCACGTCATTCGGGACCACAAGGCTGCTGGTGCCAGCAGTCTTGCTCATTGTTCTGCTGTGAGTCAGAGCCTGCTGAAGACACTGGGCCCACCAAAATTCAGTCATCTGTGCAGCAACTTTTCTGGCAGCACGCAGCTTAATTTCTGCTAGCCAGGTCGGGTCCATCGCAAAGCAAATCGAGCGCAAAAGGTCTTGGAACCTGCGTACTTGGCTCCAAATTTCTGATCTCAAGTATCTGCAAATGCGTTTCAGAATAGCCGTTCGCGGTTTGATGATACCGAACAAGGAACTTACTTCTTCGGGAATGAATCCCTTCCGGAGGCAGAAGGAGATGTACCTGGCTCGACATGTAGCACTGGCGATGAAGTTGACACAGGCGTTGACTTGTAAAGGTGAAGGAGGAACATTCATAAAAGGGCCCACGGTGCTCATCAGGTAGTTTAGAAGAACTTCTTGTTGGGCAAGTTGGTGCATTGCTTGAAGGAACCTAGTTGCCCCAAGTACAGTCTTGAGGCTAAAGGCCCCAAGTACAGTCTTGAGCCTTCAGTCCCAGCCCACGACCTGCTAGCAATCAACCGACGGATTTCAAGCCAGGCTGACCAAGAAGATCAAGAAAGGTGCCTGTTGGAAGGTGTTGAAGCTTTGACCAAAACGGTCAACACGGCGTCTACCAGGTGTGCCAAAGACCCAACCAAAAGGGTGGTCTCGTATTTTAGGCAAAATGAACTGCGATTGCTTCAGGCAGACAAGAACGGAGGCTTCGTCGTACTACGTCATAAAGATTTCAACGAGAAGGCGGGCCAAGCCATCGCAAAGAACTTCGTCCGGGTGAAACCCAGCGCTACAAGGATCAAGACTAGAGCTGCTGCTTTGTGCAGAGACCTTGAACTGTCCAGGCTCGCAAGCTCAATAACTGCATGTAAAACAAAAGCGCTATCTGTATTCTTCACTGCAAAAACGCACAAGGAGTCAATGCCTTTTAGAACAATTGTTAGCGAGAAGGGATCATGGCAGTTCTTAATAAGCCAGTATTTACTGAAGCACCTTAATGCTTTACAAATTGAGGACCCCTTTTTTACAAAGAATTCGACTGATGTTGTAACCTTTTTCAACTCCAATGACCATATCGGCTACGCCTTTTCAGTAGATGTCGAGGATTTGTTTTATTCATTGCCGCATCAAGGGTTGTTTGTTGCTGTCCGAGATTGCATTGAAAGAAGTGGGTTAATAGGCTTCCAAAACTCGGCTGGTGTATCAGCTGATAGCTTCATGTCATTGCTCGAATTTTATTTGCAAGCCACCTTCATATCTTTTAAAGACAACTTTTACATTCAGAAACAAGGAATTTGTATCGGTTCTTGCGTCGCCCCTGTTCTTAGTAACATATTTTTAGCTGCCATTGACCGTTCCCTAAATGACGAGTTTACTAGTCTGGGGGTATGTAAGTGTTTTCGATATGTGGACGTTTTTTTGATTGTTTTATCCAAACAAATAACCTTGACCCACACTGATTCAGTGAGTAGGATTTTAACTGCCTTTAGACAGTATGGGCGAGGTTTGACCTTTACGCATGAGCTTCCTTCTAGTGGGTCGTTGCAATTTTTAGATATTAACCTGAACCTCGGCTCGCAACACGCCTGCTGGCACTATGCCCCACGAGCAAAGAAAGAGTTGCTTCCGTATGATTCCGCGCATTCGAAGACAGTCAAAAGAGCAATTGCAAGCTCGTGCCTGGAATCCGCTCTTACCAAGTCATGCCCGCATGCAATGCATACAAGTTTTAATAATCAAATTGAAAGGTTGCTTTCAGCCGGCTTCCCCTGCGACGTCATAACAGCCGTGGCCGAGAATCTTCTCAGGAAGATAAAAAGAAGAAATCGAGGTAGTGTGGATGAGCCGCTGCCAAAAAAGAAGATCGTGGTGTTGCCTTATATACACAAAGTGGCGCACAACGTAAAAAAAGTGGCCAAGAGGCATGGCGTCCCTGTTGTTTTTTCTGCCCCACGGAAACTCGCAGCCTTGTGCCCGAGAACCGGGAACCAAGGAGCTAGAGGCAGTGGATGCGACAT
The DNA here is from genome assembly GCF_055824585.1 of Amblyomma mixtum. NCBI lineage: Eukaryota > Metazoa > Arthropoda > Arachnida > Ixodida > Ixodidae > Amblyomma > Amblyomma mixtum. The sequence goes on from NC_143015.1 coordinate 25,519,710, forward strand.
AAAACATGCCGAAAAGTATGTGAAATGTGCCACTGGAGTGGTGTATGAAATCCCACTGAAGTGTGGAGGCGCCTACGTGGGCCAAACAGGCCGATGCGTGAATGAACGCGCAGGGGAACATGCCCGATCCATTCGGAATAAAGAAGGAGCAAACTTGCCTGCTCATTGCCTTGCTTGCAGTGGATGCGAGCCTCTGCTTAAGCAGATAAAAATACTAGGAAGAAGTAAAAACAAAACAGCTCGGGAGATTTTGGAGGCCTATCACATTAAAGAAAACGGTGATAAATGTGTAAGCGACACTTCTGTAAAACTGTACAACAAGGAAAACCATTTTCTGCGCACCTGTTGTTGACCAGGAGTTGATTGGCTGTACCCCTCTCTCATTCCCCTTGTTCTTTTGCTGTGATTCTGACTATATAAGGCACTTTCACACAAATAAACTCAGTTGATAGTTTGCGCTCTGTCTGTCTCTTGGCTTTTTCCTGTGTTTGTCTTTTTTATAGCGCAACTAGGTTCCTTCAAGCAATGCACCAACTTGCCCAACAAGAAGTTCTTCTAAATAACTCAAGAGGCAGTGCCCTACTTTTTGAAGCTAGGTAAGGGTGTCTTAGAATGCGCAGCTACAAAAAGAAATTTAACGAAGAAGATGACACATGTGCAGTGTGTGGTAGATCTGTGGAAACAATTGAACACCTCATACTCAAATGTGATGGTATCCATCCGGATGTCGACGCAGGCACAGTCACTCTTCCTGAGGCCCTAGGGTTTAAAGATAACAATGGTCATGTAAATAGGGTAGAAGTTAGCAAAAAGCGGTTGGAGGATTGGTGGCTGAAAAGCAGAGATGTGGCATAAGGTTAGAATTGTAGGAAACCGCAGGTAAAGATGATGGCGAATCTTAATGAGAACTGACAACACAGTAAAAAAAAATAAAGAAAAGTTGAGCATGGTGGCCATTGCCACCACCCCGTTTCAAAGGGGGCGCTCCTATCCTTCCATCCATCCATCATGGCTCATGCTCTGCCACAGTGAAGGCGAACAGGCGGGTGCAAGGACGCCCAGCCAGGGAAGTGCATGGTAGATGCAATGGCCAAAGCTGAGGAGCACGCAGGGGACAACGTGGATAACGAACACCTTGTCGTTATCCATCCATATTGGTCTCAACGATGTGCTCAAGGGGAGGTGCCAGAATCTCGAGAGACAGAAGTGGGGAAGCGTAAGCTTAGAGAGTCCTTTGAGAGGGTCACATGACCATAAGCACAATCTCAGAGCTCCAGAGGCAGTCTAGCGAGATGGAAATGAGGGTCGTTGAGTCTAAACGCTCGTACACGCTGCGTTACGTTGGCGAAAACAACTGCGTCTATAGACCGACGCATTGCAGCACCGACATAACCGGCGGCTGCCAGCCCTCCCGATTTACCCGGCGCAGATTTGACTCCTGCTTCATTCGCGCGCTGGAGCTGCTGACGTCACCCCGGAGGATGGCCACCAACATCATTGACCATTCGGCCTGGTCTAGCTGTTCCTCTACGCAAATGTGTTAAAAATTTGCCAGAAAAGCTTTGAAATTTTCTCCTTTTCTAAAAAATCTCAAACGAACTCTCGCTCTTTGCCATTTTAGAAACTGAACCTTACGCATGAGCTCGTGCTGCTCTCGTTTCCCTAGTTGCTCTACCTCAGCCAGTCTCCTAGAACGTATCTTCTGCCATTCTTTTTCTTGCTCCTCACGGAGCCTTCGTCTTTCCTGCTGCTGAAGCAGTTTGCTGTTCTCTTTATCCACTCGGAGTTTTTGCCTATCGTGCTCCTCTCGTTTCTCTTTCACCTGATGAAGCCTTTGCGTTTCTTGAGTCAAGCACGTTTCAAGGCAGCCGGACTCCCAGGAGGTGTTATAAACTGCGAGCAGCTGAACCTTGCCCTTACTTCCCAGGTGTCAATGGGCAGCGTAGCTTACACCATCCGGTCCTGGGCAGGGTATTTTATTGGTAGCTGCTAAAGCCGCATGGAGTTCTTCCGTAGTGAATGGCTCATCAAGGAGGGCAGTGTTAGGTGAAGGTGTAAAGCTTTGGAAATGCAATGGCTCCAATATGGCTGTTAATCCAGCGATGATCTTAGAACAGAAAGTCTGCGCTGCGTCGAGACGAGAAATATTCACATTTATAGCTACGCACATAAAAGGATTTAGTGGGGAGGGCTGGCTGCTGAGGCTGCATACAACGCTCCATACCTTCGAAAGAGGCTTTCTGGGATGGAGCTTCGTGCCAAAGGATCGTCATTCCCGTCTCGCCAAACAAGTTTCTGTGCGCACCTAGCAATGCTGATGTCTTCTCTATAATTCGTCCTGCGTGTTCTCTCTGCTCTGCGGCGAATTGCTCGAAGTCGCTCATTTTGGGCATCTACACTTGAGTACACTTTTGGTAGAGTTATAACCTAAGTGCTTCACGTTTTAGTACATGCTACAGCATCAATGAGTTCTCATAATCAAGGTTTGAGAGGTCCGGTTTTTCTACTCTGTCAGCGAAAACTTCCCAATTCGTGTACTGTACCTTACGCCGCTGGGAACTTAAAAAAGCACCGTCAACCTCAATATACGTAGGTAGGTGATCGCTGCCATGAGATTCTATGTCGACACTCCAAGTTGTTCGAGACGACAGATGTGCAGAAATCATAAAAATGTCAAGGGCATTGGATCTTGCACCTTGATAAAAAGTTGACTGGCCGTTGTTGAGTAAAGTCAATTTGTTGCACTGTGAGAAATGAACTAACTCTCGACCTCTGGTTGTTGATCTGATGCCTCTCCAAGCAGGATGGTGTGCATTGAAGTCTCCGGCTATGATGTGCGGTGCAGGGGTACTGCGTACGGTATCCTGAAGGCGGTCAACGTCGAAGTTGACACGCGGAGCTATGTACCCGACGATCACTGTGAGGGACAGGTTCATGATCTTGACGATGGCTGCAACTTATTCATTCCGTGAGTCGGCAGGTATGGGTTGTGGAATAGAGGTGGCGTCTTTCCGAAGAGCTAAACGAACTTTGCTGATGTCACCGCCGGTCATTGAGTTCAGAACGGTACAGCCTGTAAGATGGATGGTGGTACACTGACGGGATTCTGAGATGGCAATGATCGAGAAACGGTGCTTTTCAACAACTTGTTGGAAATCAGACAGTCGTGAACGAAGGCTGCAGCCCCGGATGCTTTGCACGCTAGGGAGAGTAGCTAGTCAAATGACTGCTACCGTCATTGTGCAAGCAGACGTGAAATGAAATCAAGGATTGTAAGGATGGTCTTCGCCATTGGCGAGGAGTGCGGTGTAAGAAAAGCGCGTACAGCCTCAACAAGTGAGCATAGTATGGAATGGTACTGTCAGAGCTTTAGCGAATAGATGCTTCGTGCGGGAGGTTCCAGGTTGCATACTGCTTCTGCCGTGGAGTGTTCACATAGGCACTCGCGACAGGAGGTAGCTCAACGTTTTGACACGGAGGAAGAGGAGGGAATTCAACCACGTCCTCAGTGTGCAGGTGACTGCCTTTATCTTTGTCCGGTGGTTGAACAGCTTTCTTCCCTGGCGATGAATTTTTTCCCGTGGCAACTCCCCCAGATTTTGTTTTGCACGATTGAAGCAGTTTTTGCTGACTTATAGTCTGTATTGTTAGAGTTCTTGTACTTGTACACGATTTTCTTCGTTTGGTAGGCAGTGCAGTGAAAAAGCATCACCTCATGCTGCTTACCGCCATTAGGAAAAGAGGATTGTCACTTTCTCATTCATTTCGGCTTGCACAAAAGCGAACTATTAAGACTGAAGAAAATATATTATTTCAGGAAGCACGAAAACGGTTCACACTAACACAAGAAACGTTCTTGCTCACAGGAAAAACTAATTTCGCCGATGTGGTGCGACAGGGCGGAGATCCACACCGGAAAATACGCACAGTGAGCCGGAGGCAGGGCCTTACCCACGCCCCGGGCAGACGCAGCAAAGACTGAACGGCCACCTCTGACAAAGGGCCCCTGGGTTGGCAGCCCTGAAGGCTTCCCGCTATCGGGAAAGGCCTGCAACTCGTGCACCCGCAGCTATTCTACGGACCTCCAGCGAGCGCCTCTAGGCTCTAGGGAAGCGATGGCCGTAATGCCAAATTTGCCTTCGCTTCAGAGGAGGCGTAGCTCTCCTGGGCGTAAGATATGTGGACACGATCTCGAGTACGCAGGGTGGCCACAGTAGCGCACTTTGATGCCGAGGTGCAGATATTGAACTTGTGTTCATCAGATCTACAGTCTTTGTCAAAAGTAACCAGGTAACCAGGCTACATGGTTTTGCTTCTAAGTCATATATTTAAACTATATAGAGCATTTCCTTTAGGAAATGGTAGAACCGACACCTAGAAGCATCAATGAAAAGATAAATACTACTTATATGACACTGCCACGCTCACTGCACTCCGAGAGAGCTCACTATGATACATGATCATGGCATTTCTTCATCGCAAATATTGCATGCTTCTTAGTCACCACGTGACCACTCGTGACTGTGATCAGTGGCTGCTATCCTAGGTCAGTGCACATACGTATTTAGACAGCCGCGCAGCTACTTCGTCCTACACCGGCAAAAGGTCTATAACCCTATTTAAGCGGTTTCAGAACTTGCATTCAAGACAAGTAAATTTCACACTCATGCGTGCGCCAGGGCATGAAAACGGATTCGCTAACACCACTGCTTGTACTGGGTGTGACGCAGAGTAAAAGTCAAATCAGGAAGGATACGGAGCTTTCACAACGTATGACATCGACAAAAAAAAACAATTTTGAGAAAGCACCGTGGACTTCACCTATAGGAGGTATTCACATGACGTCATCCACAAGGGCGCGGCATTCGCCATGTTGGTGGTCGCGCGCGCTTCCGCCGCAGCCAGCCGCCGCGTTTAAATAGCTGGTGATGTGCGAAATGTGAGTGTATTTCGCATCTCGCCGCAGATAATATCTGTCCGACCGGTAACACCTCGTGATTGAGTGAATATTCCGTGAACTGCGCGAAGCAGAAAAAAGCGGGCACGCTTAAAAGGTTTCAGTTTGTGAAAAGGCCGATCCTCAGGAAAGTGGAGTTGGGGGAGGCGCTGGCGCGGTGTGCGACGTACAGGGCTGCTGCCGCGCGTTAAATTCACCGGTATCGAGGCCCACCTTGTGCACGGCTTAAGTTTGCTGGCAGGCCAAGGAATTAAAGCATACAAACCTATGAGAGGGTGCAATTTATTGACAAGCTGGTGAGTCCAAGAGCCGTGCTTAAGGTGCCGACGGCCAAAGTGCCATTTTTGAAGTGGTGAGTAATTCGAAGGGTCTGTTTGCTTAGCTGTAGCTTAACTTGTTACCTCTATCTGCTGTTACTACTAAATATAGCGGAATGGCTGCGCACTGCATTGCTGCGAAATGGCTAGACGTCTTGTGCATTCGAAACAGCGCTACGTAGCTACAATCAAAACTGCAAAACATTCTCGCTAAGTCTACCGTTCGTGCTGCGAGCGCATGCCAGTACTTGTTTGACCGTTCTGTCGTGTAACTAGGGCAGCTATGACGTTTTGCCTTTCTGCTGAAACACCGCCTGTGAGGCTTTAACAGTTCGCGGACTACAGCCGCTGGAAATGTGAGTTTCTGCGGCGACAGTTTCGGAATTCCGGCAATTAATCGTGCTGTTTACCCACGATGTGCCATGCATGACTAGCTGACAGTTATCAACTGGTATTAAAGTGTACATTTTTGCGTGCGTGCAGTGCAGCCAGCCAGTTCTGCTGCTGAGTTGAGATATGGCTCAGAAGAATTCTGCTGCAAACTTAATGCACAATAAGCGTTCTATAAATACAAGTGGTCACTGACGCATTTAACAACGTGCAAATATGTTACAGGTCACTAACAGTTCTGGCCGTGTACCTCAACGCGTACCGTGACACTGCGCCTGCTGGCGTGAAACGACCGCAAACATGGCGCGTTTGCTGTGACGATGCTCGCGCCGTCTGGTAGAGCGGCCTCAGTGAATGCCTGCTAAAGGGCCACTCCTGCTGTAACAGCTCCCACTCCTGCTTGCCTTCTCGAGGTAAGCGCTCTCGCAAGTCAACTTTTGGGGCTGTTTTTAGGCGTTCAAGTTTATCTCCGAGAACAACAGACAGGAATCAAAGAAGGCAGCGCGTCACGCGACCATAGCAGCCGACGGCGTGCGCGGGGCGCGCACCAGTTGACCACGCTGCGGTGACTCCTGTTTGAAAAATAATTTCTCTACATCAACGACAAGTACTCTTCCAAATTTTTGATATGTTAAGGAGAAGGGATTCTACTAACGTTTGGATTATTCTAGAATGCTAGGGATCGTTGCCTACATAGAGTTTTCAGAGCCTCAATTTGGCAGTTTTCAAAAATTGAAGACTCTTTGTCATTTATTTTTAAAATAACGCTTAAAAATTCCGGGGTTGCAACATCTGAAAAATGGTATCCAGGTCCCTGAAAGCACGTTACAAAAGTATAGTTGGTGCAATGGTTTTTAAAGTGCGAATAAAAAAATTGTGAAAATGAAAGAATTCAGCGAACTTTGTATCGTTATTTTGCACAAAACTCACGTCATTCAAGGTTCATCTTTTTCGGTAAGAAAGAACGTCCACTTGGGCTTTTATATGTCATGATATGTCTCTGAGAGAGCATAGATGGTCTAACGAAAAATCGGAGAAGTTGCCCAGGGTGAAGAATTTTCTCAAACTTTCGGCCATGACGTCAGTCACACAAGTTTTCTTTGGCAAAAAAAAGCTAGTATCGTCGCCGTAGTGCATGTGTTCAACCAGGGTAGTTTTTTCACGCCGATAAACAATATTAAAAAATTGACGCGTCGCCTTTCGAGTGGAATGACCCATAAGTGCTCCAACCCATTCTAATTCTTCTAGTTATTTCCCTCTCATGATCTGGGGCAGTGGTCACTACCTGCACTACTTAGGCATGTTCCCTTGCTACTCCTAGCACCTGGCTACCAATCGCAAACTGCTGTTCCCTTGCTAGACTGTTAACCATTATTGACATTTTCTGCATGCTAATTTTTAGACTTACCGATCTGCCCTAATTGAAGAAACCAATTAGTGTGAATATTATTTAAATCACAACGTAATAATCGTGATCACCATCTGCTGTAGGACAGGAAAGCCTGTCAGCTAAGTCATTTCTAAATTGTGAGGCTCCTGTTCGTGGCACATTTGCTCTGTGTCATTATCTGAGGTGTCTGCCTCCCTGCCATCGTCTGAGAGCTCCTCTGGGTCTTCATCATGCATTCTCATGCACACATTGTGCATTGCAGCGCAAGCAGCCACAACGTCTGCCGCCTTTCGCACCGAGACTTCAAGAGCCTTAGTAAATACACATCTCCAGCGGCCCTTCATTAAACCAAAAGCTCGCTCAGTAATACTGCGCGCTTTCACATGACCCTTGTTGAATCGGATCTCAACAGGGCTGCATGCGTCCTTGTAGGGTGTGGTGAGGGGGACTGGTGAAGTTAAATTTGGATAGCCAGAGTCCCCTAAGAGGGCGCATCCTACAAGTGGGTAAAGGTTGCCAATGTATAGCGAACTGTTTCTGAGTACTGGCGTCATGGACGCTGCCAGGGTACCCAGTGAAAATATCCAAGAATATGCCGCGATGGTCGCACACTGCTTCCAGTCGAATTGAATAAAACTGTTTCCAGCAGAAATAATCTTGGTGCATACACTCAGGCGCTTCAATTCTCACGTGACAGCCATCAATTGCTCCCACAAAGCCATCAAAGCGGTCATTCCCAGAAAGGGCTTTAAATTCTGCTTCATTTGTGGGAGTTCATTTTGTTTAGGAAAATACGCCATTCTGTCCAGCTGTTTTATAATGAGGTCAAATGAAGAGGTGACCATTCGGAAAATGGTGGTCCTTGGGACATTAAAACAAGCCCCCACCACACGATAAGAGGTTCCGCACGCGAGCCAGAACAGGAAGACCAGGAGGTGCACCTCTCTGCTCCATCCGTGGGTCCTTGTAGGTTGGTCGGCCCACAGCAGATTCATCATTTCTTGGAAGGACTCCTGAGTGATTCTGAAGTGATGCTTGAAGTCAAGCTCCTGATCATGTGGAGGTACTCAAGGAGTATTGACCTCTGCGTTAGGCAGCAGTAGGGACCTCTGCCCTGTAAAATAAAGAAAGCTGTCACAATGAAGAATTACAAAGAGGACTGTCACAATAACATCGCTAAGCAATGTTGAATACCAATTGCATTTGACATAATCTAGTGAGGCAAGTAGTTCCTGATGATCATTTTTGCCACTACACTGGACAAACCTTCAAATTGTGAGCCTTTTTTTAGACAATACATGCGTTTCATTCAAACTGTCCTCTGCATAATTATGAAGTAACGAATTGTATAGCAGGAAAAACTGGTACTAGTCTCTCGATATCGACTAGCACTACGCAAGCAGACGAAAATACTGCACCTGCCACAGCGAGTCGCGATCCCCGTAATGTTTGTACAGCAATACCTCCATATGTACCCCTGCACCCAAACTCAAAGTCCTCTTTTCCCCACCAGTATAACATCTAACTTCCCCAATGGCAGCGGGAACAGTCAAATGAAGCGCAGCAAAGCACGCGTGAGAACCGAGTACCACCAGCCACGAAACGCAGGAAAAGAGGTACTTACCCTTGGGTTGCTCCGTGATAGGACCATCTGGACGAGCATACTCCAGGAGAATGATAAATTTAGCCTCAATAATAAAAGCAGAATTGCGTCGTCTTCCAAGAGCGGGAACATTGCGCGTCTCCTACAAGCGACGAGAGGCGCTGCCACCTGTCGTGTAATTTACACAATGCGAGGAAAAGGCACACCATTATTGCAGCAAAAAAACAAGCAAACTACTAACACCGCGTGTTTAACGTTCGTTTTATTAATAATTTTTAAGTACATAGGAGTGCAATTGTTCAAAAATTTTAGTTCAGTTTGTATGCCGCAAGGCAGCGCGTTGTTGTGATTGTACTCCTGGCCACGTGGGCCCGATCAAGCAGCAACCGTGAACAGTCGACGAGGCCGATAACCTCGCGACTGCGGTGGTGCAGTGTGGTGCTTGTGATGTCCCCCCTCCTAGCCTAAGTGGATTAGTGCTGCGGACTTCCTTGAGCGGAGGTGACCACGGCAGCAGCGGCGAAGGCAGGAGATGCGCAGGGACATTGTCAGCGGCAACCACAGCGGGAGCGGAGGCGACGTGGCGGCGCCAGTCAGGCCGAGTGTATACCTTCAGGTCGTCGAAAGACGGAGGGGTGCTACGCACAGTCACGCTGACTGTTAATTGAAGACAGCTGTGTCCCCGACTCGTGTTCTGGCCGACCGGCGGGGAAGCACGTTCATTCACCTGCTGGTAGACTGCGGGAGATTCCTTTCCAGCCATGTCGGATTAGTCAGCATCTACCCCTTCCCATCGACCGTGCTGCGTCGAGCGGAGGAGTCCGCTCCGACCCTGCCGTGGATGGTAGCACCGGCGCCCAATTCGGTGCCCAAGAGAAAACAGTATACATGACGATAACTAACAAAAAGGCTTCCTTCTCATTTCCTTACAATATTTCATCTCACCTTCTGACCGAAGTGAGCGAGTACAAGTATCTAGGAGTTACAATAACAAAAAACCTTAGCTGGAATAAACATGTATCAAACGTATGCTCCTCAGCATTTCGTAAACTCTGCTTTCTTAGACATAAACTAAAACTTGCCCCACCTGAACTTAAAAAATTAACCTACTTTTCGATAATAAGACCATCACTAGAATATGCGTGCACCGTCTGGGATCCCTACACTAAACGTAACATCGAGGCCCTTGAAATGATTCAACGCAAAGCCGTCCGTTTTATTTTTTCAAAGTATCGTGTAACTGACTCACCAACGACCCTCATGCGAACTCACGGTATTGAAACATTACAGCTGCGGCGGAAAATTCAAAGACTGAAACTACTTTTCTTACTAAAAAACCATAAACTCTCTATGAATGCAGACCCCTTCCTCAAACCTAACACTACGCGCCAAACACGAAATCATCATACACAATCATTAACCCCTTACAGTGCTAGGATTAACGCCTTTAAATACTCATTTTTTCCACGCACCATTGAGGAGTGGAACAGGTGTCCGCCAGATCTCTTAACCAGAGCTGATTCTTATGACTCTATGTTTTCTTCACCGCATTTATTTTGAGAGCCATTTATTTCTACGTTTACTTTTTGTATTTTGCATCTGAGCCTTGTATTTATTGCTGTATTTTGTGTTACAACTTGTATTTAACATTTTTCAATTTTGCTAAACCTGTTCTTTTTTGCATATATTATGTATTCGCCCCTCCTGCTTGGGCCTACTGTAGGCCTGCAGTATGTTCTAAATAAATAAATAAATAAATCCGATTGGACAGTGAGTGCTCTTCGAACTTTATTCCCCAGCCAGTAATCTGGGGAATCCGAACCCTATGTAACTCGGCTGTGAGTGCGGCCGAGGGAAGCCTGCTAACTCCCGTCCACTACGGTTGGCGAAGACGTTCCCTTCCACGGAGAGTCATTCTCAGTCATTCTCTTTCTCCCTCTTTACCCATTCTCCCATTCTCCTCGTCCCATCTCCGGTCCGGCCATGCTACTCGGGTCGCAACAGCATGTAATAGACACGTTCCAATATGTAGACATGTAGACGGCTGCCTAGAGGCTAGACGCCTCGTCGGACGTCTAGAGAATTGGAACGCACCCTGAAACTGTCCAAAAATGTTGGCTCCGGAGCCAGTGACAGTGATGGGGATGGCTACTGCTGGTGATTTTCAAGTTTCAACGCGGTTCAACGACGCCAGATAATATGCGAGATGCCGCACAATATGCCCAAAAAGATGAGACAAGTACTTTTGGTATTTGTCGTGAGATTTTGCAGCAACCGCATAAAGATACTGGTTATATAATGTAGAATGTGCTTAAAACTTTGACTTTTTGGGGCGACATCGCGAAAACCAAAGCCGCATCAAGATCGAAATCAGCATTGGTCACTCCGGCCGCACGGTGAAACGTGCCCCGTGCATGGTTCGTTTTGATTGTTTTGATGCATGTTCTGATATCTGCTTTGCAATCTGTTCTGATCTTCTAGTCACGTTATCGAAGCAGCTAGCGTAATGCGGCCTCGCAAACAATATCTCGACTCCACACTGTGTTGCTGACATTCCAAGCACAACAAGGTGAACATGTGGACAGGCAAAACAAGCTCACAGCCCCTGTCGTCTCTGTAGCCGATCATGCAGTATGTGGGGTACTCAGGATTTCTGATGTGAAAATTGATTTCATGTTTCGGCTGGGCCTACCCTCATCATTTCTGATAAAAATGAAATGCAACGGGGGGACAATTGTTTAATGATGTGCGCACTTTTTTCATGTCATTGACGAAGTGGCCACATCTAGTTGTGCAAGGCATTGTTGCTGTCTAGAGTTGAGATGATTTGTTACTACCTATTACTGTATGCTGTTTTGCAGTGAATATGGTCTTTGTTTTGCATATATGCTGTAAAATCAGCTTCACTAACGGTAAGGTTTGCGGTATCCATTTTGAAATAACTCTTTTTTTACAGTTCTATTTTCCTTTCAAATATGAATTGGTGCATGTCCAGTATGCATAATTTCTGCCTGGCTTTTTGATGCTCTCTTGTAAGAGCGTAGTCTGAAAAGGAGTTTTATGCACAGGTGGTCAATAACAGGATTGAGGTAACAGTCAAGACAAACCATGTTTTTAACTTAAAGATGAGGATTTGAGTAGCCTCCAGGGCAACTGCGGTCCCCATAAGCAAGACGTACTGTCCAAGCTCACTGCCTATAGCTGGGAATGTTGCTATAGCTGGTCGTAGTTTTGGAGCATTTTGGTTGGTTTGGTTTATTAGGGTTTAACGTCGCGAAGCAACTCAGGCTATGAGGGACGCTGTAGTGAAGGGCTCCTGAAATTCCGACCACCTGGGGTTCTATAACATGCGCTGACATCGCACGGTACATGGACGTCAAGAATTTCGCCTTCGTCGATATTCAGCCGCCGCGGCCGCGATCGAACCCGCGTCTTTCGGGACCATGTATCTACCAACTGGTACAAGTTGGTGCCAGTTGGTCCCAATTGGGACCAGCTTACAGCCTGGTGAGGGCCAGTCTACCTCAACTGGGGCCAGCTCGCTCCCCATTGCAGGCCAGTTGGTCCCTTCTAGAACCAGCTTACTACCCAATGACCACCAGTTGGTCCCAATTGGGACCAGCATACAGCCTGGTGAGGGCCAGTCTACCTCAACTGGGGCCAGCTCGCTCCCCATTGCAGGCCAGTTGGTCCCTTCTAGAACCAGCTTACTACCCAATGACCACCAGTTGGTCCCTATTGAATGCAGCTGGCTCCCGATTGGGGACCAGCTTGTCACCAACTGGAAATTAGTTGGCAGCAGTTGGTCCCAGCTGAAACCAGTTAGACCAACTGAAACCAGTTGGATTTTTTCCATCTGGGTAACGACTTTACCATAACGACAGTATATATTGTACCAATCTCTTCCTCCCTTTAAAGTACTATCACAATCGCAAATAAGCGACGAATGCACGGGTGACATGTTCAAGGTCATTCCAAGATGCTAACCTTTCCACAGTAATTCCTATGACGAACTTTCGGCAACGCATAAGTGCGCCAGCCTTGGCAATAGGCACCCTGCGCATCTAACTCCAGCGCGATGCACGCGCCACTGGCGACGGCGCGCACGTTTCAAACGCAGCGAAGGAGCTGGCCCAAAGTGACTTCAATGCGAGTGTTTTTTTTCTTTATTGCCTGGCTTTGGCTCATGACATTGCAGAACAAAAATACACATAACGCTATATACATACGACACTGTCGTGGTCAGCCAGCACGAGACTGGCTTCGTCAGATTAAAATTCCCGCAACATACACAACGGCTATAGTCTTGAGAGCCACTCGGGAGGCTCCGCAGCTGCTTTTTGGATGGTAAGAAACCAGTCCATTCTTTCCCGAAAATAAATTCGGGCCGGTTGTGCGTCTTTGACACAATGGTAGGTGACTTCAATGCGAGTGGCGCTTGGTTTCTGAGCGTTGTTCATCTACTGGAGACCGGAAATATTCGTAGCAGACATTCGGCTGCTTCCAGGTATTGCCCTTTGCCGTGTCGTCTCCGCGTCCTTCCTGCTCTCTTGTTCGAACGAAACAGTCTGACCTCGCATGGTCATAATCAAGTAGCATTCGGTGGACTCGCTTATCGCAACAGCGATAAGCGCCCGGAAAGGAAAAGCAACAGCCCGGGAAGAAACTTACGCTTATTACTGTTGCCCACCTTGCTACTCAATGTCTTTCGCCCCTTTTGCCTGCGTCGTTTTGCCACGGCGGTGATATGTGCCCCTGTGTTCCTTGCAGGCTGCGCTTGGCAAAATATACGGGTATATTTACACCCTGTTTATCATAGTCTCGTGTTAATCGCATGGCTAGAAGGTTCATTTCACCAGATGAGGTGAAGGGCAAATAATTTTAGCTCAGTGGAACTGTGTATCTGTAAACAGCTGCTGCCAAATATACATCAGAAGAGAAAACCAAATCTAAAGTACACTTTGAAGAACATGCTTGTTTGTGTTTTTTTTTTTCTTATATAAATTGTTACACATGGTGCCACTGAAATAGAACTTGTTACTCTAGGCCGTGCATCATTTTTAATTTCTTTTTTTATGCTGTGTGTCTTGGATCGCACAGTGTATTTCACGATGCTTCGATCGGAACAACTTATCCCACCTTAATGCAGTGTAAAGTACTGCCTTTAAACTTATATGCTTCCTGAATGTTTTAGTATTGGCTACGCTGGCAGCCTTACATGTCCCGCTTGCTGGCACGAGGCTTATATTTGAATGTCACTCTGCAGCCCTTTCTATTTGAGAACATAATGATTTTTGAGTGGACAGCTGTCATATGTGCTCATTGTAGTGTTATGTGTTACGGTTTCGGTTTCAACTAACACCTGTACTCCAACCTACATGGACATCACCCCGCGCAAAGAATGCTGGGTGTGCGTGTGCGTCCGGTGAAGGAAGCCGGTGGTGTGACCGTGATAGCAGTGATGTAATCTGTATTAATCGAAAGGAATAAATGCTGGCAAGATGTTACAAATGGCGACGAGGATAAAAACGTAAAGCCGTCGACCACCACGGTCCACCTGCATCATCGTGCCACTACCATCGCTGCTGCTGACCTTGCTCAAAGCTAAGCACGTCACCATGTCAATACTGCCACCGTTCCCAAGCTTCACCGTCCATGAAGACGCCGCATCTCTTGGCCCTCGCTGGCGCAAGTGGGTCACCCGTTTTGGAACCTTCCTTACTGCGTGCAATATCAATGATCCGGGAAGATGCAAGGCAATACTCCTTCATTACGCCGGCGACGAAGTGAACGATATATATGACGCACTACCGACTCCTGACGCAGCCGCCGTCTCGTCTACGAGCACCACCGCCTCAAACGAATACACTACCGCAGTGGCACAGCTGACTCAACACTTTGACCCGCAAGATAACCGCGAAGTGCAGCGCTGCTTATTTCGTCAAGAACGCCAGTCAAATGAAGAAAACAAGGACGCGTACCACCTCCGGGTGCGAAAAATCGCACGGCTCTGCGGGTTCACGGACATCAATGCAGAAATCAAATCACACCTCATCCAGACTTGTTCTTCGGCCGCACTTCCCGAAATGACGCTAGCTGAGCTAATGAAACTTGCACGAACAACGGAGCTGGCCGACCAACATGCTAAAAGCATGGAAAACGCGCTTTTGTGCCAGCAACCTGTCACCCTGCACGTGGACACGCACCGACCCTCACGACCAAGGGACAAACAGGTCGAGGACTGCGCCCGTTCATTCGGACAGCAGAAAGATCATGTGTGTGGACTTTCTGCCGGTACGTACCCGCATCGTTCTTCACCATGCCTGGCGCGAGGGCGAACCTGCCACAATTATGGAAAGCCGAACCACTTCGCACGTATGTGTAGATCCCAGCCACAACCTCAGCGGCAACCGGACCAGACCAATGCCATCGCGAAAAGTGCGTCTTCGGACTCAATCTTTCTCACTGTCGACCAAGGCAAGCAGCTACCTCAAGCAGTGATCACGTATGGCCCCTACGCTTCTGCAAGCGCCATCATCGATTCTGGAGCAACAGTCAACACAATGGGCGAGCATGCATACAACTCTCTAGCGAAGAAACCTGACCTGCACTACTTGTCACACCGGATATATTCATATGGGTCTGTACAACCACTGCATATGTTGGTGAATTCCGAGTAAGGTTGACGTACGAAGGCAGCAGCACTCAGACAGTTGTCTACGTCATCAAGGAGAACAGCTACCCACTAGCAACACTGCTAAGCCGTCAGTCAGCCACTGCCCTTGGGCTTCTGCACATCACACACTTGCTCAGCACAGCTGATCCCCTCAGCGTGTACCCGGAGATGACCAAAGGAATTGGAAAACTGAAAGGAACTCTAGTGCATCTACACATCAAACCTGACATACCCCCTGTAGCCCAGAAACCTCGCCGAGTGCTTTTCCACATCCAACCGATGGTAGAAGCTGAAATCAAAGCTCTCTTAGCTGCTGATATCATTGAATCTGTTGAGGGACCAACACCATGGGTAACCCCAATCGTACCGGTCCCGAAATCATCTGACCCAAATCAGATTCGCATATGTGTAGATATGCGCAGGGCGAACATGCTTATCGAGCGAGAATGACACCCAACACCCACGCTCCACGATATGGCTGCAGAGTTGACGCACTCAAGAGTATTTTCCAAAATTGATATGAGACATGGCTACCACCAACTGGAACTAGATGAAGAGTCTCGTGTGATCACTACCTTCACAACACCATCTGGCCTATACCGATACAAACGCCTTTTTTTCGGCATATGCTCAGCAGCTGAAGTGTTCCAGCGAGCTATCTCGCATGCTATAGCGGACATACCTGGAACCCTGAAGACCAGTGACGACATCCTAGTGCATGGTGCCACAAAAGAACAACATGACCGTGCACTATATACCACATTTGAACGACTCAAGCATTGTGGCTTTCAGTGAACCCTGCCAAATGCTCATCCCATCAAAGAAAGTGTTACAGTTTCGGTTTCGTGTTTGTTTTGTGGCGCCACCCGGTGCCGACGCGATAGAACTTGCGAGGCAGCAAGACAATAAAAAGGACATGCCTCTAGGAGCAGTTGTTCGTTGCGCAGTGGAGCGCGGTGCATCATCGTCCGTTTCATGGAGCCTAGCCGTTGACGGCGACCGCCGAGCCGGTGCGCCTCTCGGCATTGCTCGGTCCACTAACTCTTTACAGAAAGATAGAGTTCTTTGGCTTCATCTTTGGCGAAGAAGGTCTTAAAATATCACCAAGCAAAGTCACAGCCGTCCGGCAGGCACCCACCCCCAACTCTGTCATGGAACTCAGAAGTTTCCTTGCTTTTGCTACCTACTGCTCCCCTTTCATTCCCAACTTCGCTTCCACCTCTGCACCTCTTAGGCAGCTGCCACGGAAGACTACCGAGTGGCACTGGGGTTCAGATGAGCAAGACGCCTTCAACCGTATCAAAGAGGCTGTGGTAAAGGCAACCACACTTGTATACTTCAACCCAGCAGCACAAACCACCCTTACAGTAGATGCAAGTCCAGTTGGCCTTGGTGCAGTTCTGACACAGCACACTGCAGATGACCCTTCACCTCGACCTGTGTGGCATGCCAGCCGGTCACTCACCCCAACTGAGCAAAGATACTCACAAACTGAGCGCGAAGCCCTTGCCATAGTGTGGGCATGTGAACATTTTAACCTGTACGTGTATGGAGCTCCTTTTGTAGTGGTAACAGACCACAAACTGCTAACCGCCATATTCTCTGCTAAAGCGACAAACACGCCTCCAAGAATTGAGAAATGGCGTCTTTGAGTTCAGCTGTATGACTTTAAGGTACATTATAAACCTGGAATCCTCAACCCAGCAGACTACTTCTCCCGGCATCCAGTTGAGGTTCTAAGAGAAGACCTTGAGCGCTCCACCGAAGAATTCGTCGGTCTTATCATGCAGTCAGCCAAGCTAAAAGCACTCTCCCTGACCGAGCTTGAAACCTGTGCAGATACGCTCTACAAATCTGTTGTTCAGGCCATCACCACCAACACCTGACATCAACTACATACAAAGTTCACTTCCCCAAGTGACAAAGAGGAAATCAGTGCTCTGTCAAAGGTAAAAGAAGAACTGTGCACACAAGGCAACATCATCCTACGAGGTTCGAGAATCTTGATACCACGACCTCTTGGCCTGCGTGCTGTACAGCTAGCCCACGTTGGCCACCAGGGAATAGTGAAGACAAAGCAGCTCCTGCGTACAAAAGTATGGTTTCCCCAGATGGACCAGCTCTGTACGGGCACTATCCAATGTTGTATCCCGTGCCAGTCATGCGACGGAAAGATACGCCAAGAGTCACTCGCCATGACACTCCTCCCAGCACGACACTGGTCAGAAGTAGCCATTGATCTCCTGGTCCCCTTCAGTCAGGCAAATATCTACTTGTCATCATTGATGAGCACTCACGACTTCCAGTGGTGGAAATCGTTCATTCAACATCTTCTACGCAAGTTCTGCCAAAGCTGCGGAAAATATTTGCTCTTTTTGGCATCCCAGACGTGGTAAAGTCAGACAATGGGCCACCTTTCAACAGCAAAGACATGACTTCCCTTGCGACTGAGTTGAACTTCCATCACCGCAAAGTGACTCCAGATTGGCCTCAAGCGAACGGAACCGTAGAGAGGTTCATGAAGCCGCTGGTCAAGCTGATCCAGACAACACACATTGAAAACAGGGATTTGGCTGTGGATCTTA
This sequence comes from Amblyomma mixtum, assembly GCF_055824585.1. Classification (NCBI taxonomy): domain Eukaryota; kingdom Metazoa; phylum Arthropoda; class Arachnida; order Ixodida; family Ixodidae; genus Amblyomma; species Amblyomma mixtum. Next base: position 25,537,628 of record NC_143015.1, read on the forward strand.
ATGCCTACTTAGCGAGTTACAGGCAAACACCCCATCTCACAACGGGGCACTCCCCTCATCGTATTATATTTGGAAGGGGTGCCAAAGGCCTCCTACCATGTATCCTGCCACCGGAGCAGCACAAGCAAATAGCTACAAAAGACACCCTAAGCAAACAAACCATGAAGGCCTACGCCGACGAGCGCAGACATGCTGGCCACCACGACTTCTCTGTGGGGGATGAAGTACTCAAGAAAAGAGAAGTAAGGAAAAAGCACCACTCTGTCTATGACTCTGAACGCCTGATTGTGGTTTCAACAAAAGGCAACACCATCACTGCAGCAAACCAGGAAGGGAAAATGGTATGCAGAAACAAAACATACTTCAAAAAGCTGCAAGCACCTGGCTGCGCAGCAGGACCAGAATCTATCATTGGCACTGCCGTACCAGAACCCAGTGCACAATCTACGCCGTTTTGCACCCTGCAGCAAGCTATACCACGCTCTCCACGCAGTACAAAGAAGCGTCATAAAAGGAGGCCAAAGAGGCTCACTGAGGAGTGCTGAGCGTAACCAAATGGAGGAGAGGTGTAGTGTTGTGTGTTACGGTTTCGGTTTCAACTAACACCCGTACTCCAACCTACGTGGACATCACCCTGTGCAAGGAATGCTGGGTGTGCGTGTGCGTCCGGCGAATGAAGCCGGTGGTGTGACCGTTATAGCATTGATGTAATCTGTATTAATCGAAAGGAATAAATGCTGGCAAAATGTTACACTCATGAGGTTGTAAAAAAAAATCATTCTTTGCTAGAATGAGTTTCGAGGTTCATGCATGTGATCCCTGAGCAAGGTTATTGATATTGCGTTGTTTGCATGCTATGCTTGCCTAGAAGTGCCCCACATACTGGCCACACTTTAATCGCGCTCTCTGGTGGATAGCACAAACCTCTCAGTTTTATGCTGAATGAGCACATGTCTGCTTTCAGCTGAGCCGTGGACAATGCTGCCATGCATGGTCACAACCAACCTTAGTGTTCGACCTGAATCTGCTTCTGTTGCATATATTTGAGAAGCGGGCTGTGTCAACAGTGCCTTCTGCTGCAGCAGTGAGGATAAGAAAAATCCTGCAGTATTTTGCTGTTGGTCTTGAATACTGTACTTATCTTCATAGCATGTTTTCATGTGGCTGGCCGTGCAAGGAATGTTTTCTCGTACAGCAGTGAGGATGGGCAAATATACTAAAAAGTTAGAGTTCTTGACCCTGAATGCAAAATGTAGTATCCTAACGTATTGTAGTGGTGGCCGTGCCAACAATGACTTTTAATTCACAACTCCAAGAGCCGCTCATAGAGGTGACAGAAACAGAGAGGGCCAAAGTGCATATAGTGGGCGGCAGGGGAGGATTTATGTATGGGGGGGGGGGTGTCGCCCCCCTCCAAAAGACTGAAATTTTACACAGGATAACCATTCTGAACACCTTTATCTCAATGAAAGAAGTCCAAGAAATACATGTTTAAAATGTGACTGCCCCCTCCATAAATCCACCTTTGTGGCATGGCAACATAGCATGTTTGACATCCACAGATCTAGTATAGTGCATAATATACGGGGTGTGCCAGCTAACTTGGACCAAGATTCATAAA